>NC_134687.1:240489345-240536845 GCF_050947455.1 Rhinoderma darwinii | reverse complement strand
AAGGATCTGTATCCGCAGACCTAGCCTTGTTCCTGCAGTCCTTTCGTGCCGTGTTCGAGGAGCCGGGTCGAACATCCTCTGCCGCAGCTACTCTGTTGACCCTCAAGCAAGAGGGCTCCACAGTAGGGGAGTATGCTATCTCCTTCCGTACCCTAGCAGCCGAGCTGGCATGGAACAATGAGGCACTGGTGGCGACCTTCTGGCAGGGACTGTCCTCTCACATCAAGGACGAACTGGCAGCCCGCGACCTTCTTTCTACCTTGGATGCCCTCATCCTGTTAGCCACCCGGGTTGATATGAGAATCCGGGAGCGCTCTCAAGATGTTCGTCAGGAGAGCCGGGCCCACAGACCTGCACCCTCTGTCCAGAGACCACTATTGTCCACTCCTAGTGCGCTACCTGAGGAACCCATGCAGGTAGACAGAGTCCGGTTATCTGAACAGGAGAAGCAGCGCAGACGCTCCTCTGGACTTTGTATGTATTGTGGCCTCAAGGGTAATTTTGTGCGCCAATGCCCACAGAAACCGGGAAACTCCAGTACCTAGGGTTGGTTGGAGAGGCAACTCTAGGAGGAACGTCTCCAAACGTTAAAACCCCTTCCAGATTATCAATACCTGTGGCCATCGTCACCAGACAGACATCACATCCTTCCTCCGCCTATCTTGACTCTGGAGCGGCTGCTAATTTTATCCACCAGGATCTAGTGGATCGGTTTCGACTACCCACAGTCCTTCTGGAGAGACCCCTGGCAGTTGCCTCTGTGAATGGTCTACCATTGCCTGATCCGATCATGCTCATCACTGAGAACAGATCACCTTCCTGGTACTACCCAAGGCTATCAACCCTATCCTGCTGGGTCTGCCATGACTCCGTCTACACGCCCCGACACTTGACTGGAATTCTGGAGAGGTTCTTCAATGGGGTTCCAGATGCCATAGCCATTGCCTGTCACAAGTCCGGCCTGTTGTGCCCCCGCTGCCTCAGTCACTTTCCGGCCTACCATCTCAGTATGCCAGTTTTGCGGATGTCTTTTGCAAAAGAGAGTCTGAGACGTTGCCTCCACATCGGAATTATGACTGTCACATTGAACTGGTTCCCAATGCTTCTCTTCCCCGTGGACGAGTATATCCTCTCTCCTTGCCAGAGACTTTATCGATGTCAGCCTATATCAAGGAGAACTTGGAGAGGGGTTTTATTCGAAAATCTGCCTCCCCGGCCGGGGCAGGCTTCTTCTTCGTTAAAAAGAGAGATGGATCTCTCCGACCCTGCATTGACTACCGTGGTCTCAATCAGATCACGGTCAAGAACAAATACCCGTTGCCACTTATTTCCGAGCTGTTTGATCGCATACGAGGAGCCCAAAAATTTTCCAACCTATATCTGCGGGGGGCCTATAATCTAATCCGGATTCGCCGGGGTGACGAATGGAAGACGGCATTTAACACCCGCGATGGGCACTACGAATACCTAGTGATGCCCTTCGGACTGTGTAACGCTCCCGCAGTATTTCAGGAGTTCGTTAATGATATCTTCCGAGATCTTTTCTATATGTGTGTTGTAGTTTATCTCGATGATATTCTAATTTTCACCCCAGATCTGATGACCCATCGGAGGCATGTTCGTCAAGTTCTCCTGCGACTAAGAGAGAATCGCTTGTATGCCAAGTTAGAAAAATGCACCTTTGAAAAGAGGTCTTTGCCCTTCCTGGGCTATGTCATCTCGGATCAAGGCCTTAAGATGGACCCTAAGAAACTAAAGTCTGTCCTGGAATGGCCACGTCCTCAAGGCCTAAGGGCCATACAGCGGTTCCTGGGTTTCGCCAATTTCTACCGGCAGTTTATTCTGAACTTTTCTTCTCTGACGGCTCCCATCTCTACCCTTACCAAGAAGGGTGTGAACGCCAAGGTGTGGACTCCAGAGGCAGAGTCCGCATTCATTAGCCTCAAGAAAGCCTTCACTTCAGCTTCAATCCTCCATCACCCTGACGTATCTCGGCAGTTCTCACTAGAGGTGGACGCTTCCTCTGTTCGTGCAGGCGCACTTCTGTTCCAGAGGAGCTCCAAAGGAAAGGCAGTTGTATGTGGCTACTACTCAAGACTGTTTTCTTCTGCTGAGCGCAATTACTCCATTGGAGATCGGGAGCTACTGGCTATCAAATTGGCCCTGGAGGAGTGGAGACTTTTTTTAGAAGGCGCAGCTCACCCCATCCTGATCTTCACCGACCACAAGAACCTCACCTACCTTCAGTCCGCTCAAGGACTGAATCCTTGTCAAGCCAGGTGGTCGCTGTTCTTTACCCGTTTCCAATTTCTGCTCCACTACCATCCCGCTGACAAGAATGTGAGGGCCGATGCCCTGTCCAGATCATTTGAGACGGAAGACACAGAGTCCCTTCAGACGATGATAGACCCATCCTTCGTTGTCACCGCCAATCCTCTGCAGCTTAGAAATATCCCTCCGGGGAGAACTTTTGTTCGGTTGGCAGACAGAAAAATAATTCTCCGCTGGGGACACAGTTCTAAACTAGCTGGGCACGCTGGTGTCCGTAAAACCCAAGACCTGTTTGCTCGTCACTTTTGGTGGCCCACGCTACCTAAGGATGTTCTGGACTTTGTCTCTGCTTGCACGTTGTGTGCCTCTAATAAAGTGACTCACTCCAAGCCTGCCGGCCTGCTTCAACCTCTGCCTGTACCCAGTGCCCCCTGGCAGCACATCGCCATGGACTTCGTCACAGACCTTCCTCTCTCAGCAGGATGCAACACCATCTGGGTGGTGGTGGACCGGTTCTCTAAGATGGCACATTTTATCCCGCTGACCGGCCTACCTTCTGCTCCCCGACTGGCGAGTCTCTTCATTCAGCACATCTTTCGCTTGCATTGCTTGCCTCTTCACATTGTGTCCGACCGGGGGGTTCAGTTTACCTCTAAATTCTGGAGAGCACTCTGTAAACTCCTGGATGTGAGTTTGGACTTTTCCTCAGCCTATCACCCCCAGTCCAATGGGCAAGTTGAGAGGATCAACCAGATCATGGAAAATTATCTCCGCCACTTCATCTCTTCTCAGCACGATAACTGGGTACAGCTTCTTTCTTGGGCCGAGTTTTCATATAACAACCACACAAGTGAGTCCACCACCTCCACTCCGTTTCACATCGTGTACAGTCAACATCCCAGAGTCCCTCTTCCTGTATCGACTTCATCTCAGTTTCCCGCTGCTGACTCTGCATATGGGGACTTCCTGCAAATCTGGCAACAGACCCGGTCCTGTATTTTGCTGGCAGTAGATCGCATGGAGCGAAAGGCAGATACTAAGAGAAGAGACCCGCCTCAGTATCTTCCGGGGACTAAAGTCTGGCTGTCCTCTCGGAACATTCGCTTGAAGGTGCCCTCATACAAGTTCGCTCCCAGGTTCCTTGGACCATTCGAGGTCCTGCAGCAGATCAACCCTGTCGCCTACAAGCTTCGGCTGCCTCCTACCCTCAGGATTCCCAACTCCTTCCACGTCTCCCTCCTGAAGCCTGTGATCCTAAACCGCTATTCCAAGACTCCCAGCCCTGCGGTTGCTCCCAGCAGCTCCTCGGACAACTTTGAGGTCAAGGAGGGGGTAGAAGTTGGGACCCATTAGCGTTTCTGATTATTGTCAAGGTAGTGGGAATGGTAGGGTGAGATGGAGAGGGCAAAGAATAATTGGGAAGCCAGGGCAATATGTGGAGAGGCGAGGAGCAGAAGTGTGATTCCAATATAACCCAAAGTTTGGTATCAGCCTAGTGAGGTGGGTAGCCCTATAGTATGCATATATATCAGGTAATCCAATTCCCCCCTGTCGTTTGGGTCTATAGAGCAACAACTTTGAGATTCTGGCTGTTTTATTATTCCACACAAATTTGGAGAAGAGGGAGGCAAGCGCCCTGAAGAAAGACCGAGGGATATAAATGGGCAGGGCCTGTAGTAGGTAAAGAATCCTAGGGAGAACGTTCATCTTTAGTATTGAGCAGCGACCAAACCACGTAAAGGTACCCATAGACCATCTATCCAGGTCTTTTTTAACAGAGGACAGTAGGCGAGGGAATTTGGCCTGGTAGAGTCCCGACGTACGCGGGGTGAGGTGAACTCCCAGATATGATAAGGTAGACGTGGACCACTTGAACGGGAAGGAAGCTGCTAATGAAGCAAGAGCTGTCTGTGGCAAAGAAATGTTGAGGGCTTCCGATTTCTGCAAATTGATCTTGTAATTTGATAGGGTCGCGTATCGGGAGAGTTCAGCGTGATGATTGGGAAGTGAGATTAACGGTTATGAAAGAAAAAATAAGAGGTCATCGGCATAGGCGGCAATTTTATGGGTATTGTCCCCGACCTGAACTCCTGTAATATCCACATTCTGACGAATGCATCGAAGGAGAGGTTCCAGTGTGAGAATGAAAATAAGAGGGGAGAGGGGGCAGCCCTGACGGGTACCATTCAGAATAGAGAAATAGTCCGAGAGGACTCCGTTAATATTGACAGCCGCCGAGGGCCTTGAGTACAACCTACAAATCCATCGGAGCATGTTGGATCCAAGTCCTATATGTTTTAAGGTCTGGGTAAGGAACTCCAATCCACTCGGTCGAAGGCCTTCTCGGCATCAGTGGAGAGAAGAACAGCTGGGATAGAGGAGGAGGAGAGATAATGTAGGATACTAATAGTCCTGGTGGTGTTATCTCTAGCTTCTCTGGTGGGCATGAATCCAACCTGGTCACGATGGATGATATGCTGCAATAGGGGAGTAAGCGGGTTGACAGGATCTTTGCAAACAATTTAAGGTCAACGTTCAACAGAGAAAAGGGTCTATAATTCGAACATTGGGAGAGATCCTTACCCTCTTTGGGGATAAACGAAATGTGGGCCCTGAGCGAATTATAAGCAGAGAGAAAGTGAGTCTGAAGGTCTGGCATAAATGTTTTGTAGTAGGCTAATGTGAGTCCGTCTGGGCCTGGGGCTCTACCCGTTCGAGAATCTTTAACGGCGAGTTCGAGCTCGGGAAGTGTGATAGGTTCTTCCAAAATTGAAACAGCGTCCTGGGGAAGGGTGGGAAGGCCGGCCCGTTGCAAATAATTATCTATGGAGAGTTTGCGCTCTTCAAGGGCCTGTGATTGAAGGGGCTGAGTAATCTTATAAAGCTTAGCATAATAAGCCTGGAATGTTTCTGCAATACATGAGGAAAGGGCATGTTTGTGACCCCGTTCATCCGAGATGAGAGGAACAAACGAGCGTGCTCTCTGTACGCGCAGAGCCCGCGCCAAAGTCTTCCCCGGTTTGTTTCCAAACTCGAAGAAATGGCAGTGACATCTGGCCAGGGAAGCCTTCGCGTGAGAAAGAGAGAAGCTTTTAAGTTGTTCCCGTAGTGTGCAAAGTTCAACTTTAGTTTGAAGCGCAAGGGATCGTTTATGAGCTTTCTCTAGAGGGCCGATCTTTGATAGAAGGTCTGTGAAATGAGCATTCCTCGAGCGCTTGAGCCAGGCACCATGTTTAATGAAAGTGCCTCGTATAAAGCATTTATGAGTTTCCCATACCACAGGAGACGATACCTCTCCCGTTGCGTTATTAGTGAAGAACTGAAGATCTGTACGAATACCATTGACCGCGGTTTGATCTTGTCGAAGGCTGTCATTCAGACGCCATTTCCAAGTACGCGGTTGAGAGGACGGGAGGGAAAGAGACATGGATATGGGAGCGTGATCCGAAAAAGGGATCTAATCAATATGCGCCGACTGCAGCAAGGAGAGGTGAGCATGAGATAGGAACAAGTAATCAATGCATGAGTAGGAGTCATGTACGTGAGAAAAATGGGAGTAATCGCGGTCGGAAGGATGGAGCAAGCGCCATGTGTCAATTAATTGAAAATGTTGCAAGAAGGCTTTTGCTTTTCTAAGGGAGATATAGGGCAAGTGAGAGGATCCAGTTGAGGTATCCAATATGGGGTCTAATGCCATGTTGAGGTCCCCTCCAAGGACAACCACCCCCTCCAGAAAATCTTCTACATCCCTGAGCATGCTATCCAAAAAACCGAGATTGTCCAGTGTTGGGAAGGTACGCCGTACCAAACGTAAAAGTTGATTCTGCCATCTTACCTTTGACAAACAGATATCATCCCGCTTCATCACAGCGACAATGCACATACGTCCAGGGTGCAGAACGTGCAATAAGAATGGAAACCCCATTAGTTTTAGAGTCTGTGGAGCAGCTGTGAAAGACATCGGGGAACCTCCTGTCTGAGAGTCTTGGGATCTGGTCTTTCCGAGAATGAGTTTCTTGCAACAAGGCTACAGAAGCTCGCTTCTTCCATAGAAGATGAAGCAGAGAGGACCGCTTCTCAGGGAGATTGAGGCCCTGGACATTCAGAGATACTATGTTGAGTAGATCCATCTATCTACAAAGGGGGTGGGGAGAGAACGAAGAGAGGAAAAAAAGTGAAAAGAAAAAGGAAAGAGGAGAAAGAAAAAGAACCAAGAGTAGTCCTGTAATGGCAGGAAGGAGGTGAAGGGAAAGTGAGCCCTAATCTACCCACCGCCCTGTCCCTGCCTACTTGCAACGACCCGCCCTAGGCGACGGGGTACAACTGGGCGGCGGTCCCTACGCTGTCTAAGTGCACGGGAGAAAAAACAGGGAACACGCAAGGGAAGGGGCAGTAGCCCACGGAACGCCGCGAGGAAACGGAGCGGTGAATGAGTAGTCCGGACCAGGATGAAGTGGAGTATACCCAAGTGAGCACGGAGGAGGAAGCAAGCCAGAGGCAAAGCAGGTTAAGCGGAACTGCAGCAAGGCAGAAGCACGGCAGAAGCAGGCTGGAGCAAGCAGCAGTGGGGCCAGGAATCCAGAAGAATTACAAGCACTGAGGAGGAGAACAAGGCAGGTAATAAAGGACAGGGGGCGGAGCTAACTCCGACTGACCAGGCCGCGATAGGCTCTCCCACTCCTAAGCCTGCCACCCTGGTTGGTGGGAGATGGTGTCAGTCGAACAGATCTGGCCTCAGGTGTGGATTGATTAATCCCAGGAGTATACCTAGACGTAGTACCTGGCAGTACTCCCCCTTTTATGAGGGGCCACCGGACCCTTACTAAGAGGACCCGGTTTAGTAGGGAAGAGAAGGTGGAACCTCCTGATCAATACCCCCGCGTGAACATCACGGGCAGGTACCCAAGTCCTCTCCTCCGGCCCGTATCCTCTCCAATGGACCAGGTACTGGAGGGAGCCCTGGACCATCCTACTGTCCATAATCTTGGCCACCTCGAATTCCACCCCCTCAGGGGTGAGAACGGGAACAGGAGGTTTCCTCGAGGGGGACCAGGACGGGGAGCAGCGTTTAAGGAGGGAGGCATGGAAGACGTCATGTATGCGAAAGGATGGGGGCAGCTCCAGACGGAAGGATACAGGGTTGAGGACTTCAATGATCTTATAAGGTCCAATAAATCGGGGAGCAAAGTTCCTGGACGGGACCTTAAGGCGCAAGTTCCTGGACGACAACCAGACCAAATCCCCGACGACAAACCGGGGGTTAGCAGAACGTCTACTATCCGCCTGAATCTTTTGTGCGCTCTGGGACGCCTCTAGGTTCTTCTGAACCTGGGCCCAGACAGTGCACAGTTCCCGATGAACATCCTCTACCTCAGGATTATTGGAACAACCAGGGGAAACGGAGGAGAACCTTGGGTTAAACCCGAAATTACAGAAAAACGGGGAGACCCCTGACGAGTTACTGACCCGGTTATTCAGGGAAAATTCAGCAAGGGGAAGGAATGAGACCCAATCGAATTGACAGTCAGAGATGAAACACCTTAAATATTGTTCCAGGGATTGGTTAGTCCTTTCCGTTTGGCCATTAGTTTCGGGATGGAAGGCGGAGGAGAAGGACAGATCAATCTCCAACTTTTTACAAAAAGCTCTCCAAAATAAGGAAACAAATTGTACCCCCCTGTCAGAAACGATATTGACTGGGGCCCCATGGAGACGCAGGATGTGTTTCACAAACAAAGAAGCTAACGTCTTGGCGTTAGGTAGCTTCTTAAGGGGCACAAAGTGGCACATCTTGCTGAAGCGGTCTACTACCACCCACACCACCGACTTGCCCTGAGATGGAGGCAAATCGGTGATAAAATCCATGGAGATATGGGTCCAAGGTCTCTGGGGAATGGGCAAGGAACGTAGTAGGCCCGCAGGTCGGGACCTAGGGGTTTTGGACCTAGCGCAAACCTCACAAGCGGCGACGTAAGCACTAACGTCTTTAGGCAACCCAGGCCACCAATAGTTTCTGGTGATGAGGTGTTTGGTGCCCAAGATGCCAGGATGACCAGATAGAGCGGAGTCATGGTTTTCCCTGAGTACCCTTAGCCGGTATTGCAGGGGAACAAACAGTTTGTCCCCAGGGACGTTCCCGGGAGCTGCACCCTGATCAGCCGCGATATCAGAAGCGAAATCAGAATCCGTGGCAGAAACGATTATACCAGGGGGTAAAATACAAGCAGGATCCTTCCCGGAAGGAGGATTGGCCATGAAACTACGTGACAGGGCATCAGCCTTAATATTCTTGGACCCAGCCCTATAGGTAACCAAGAAATTAAATCTGGTAAAGAATAGTGCCCACCGAGCTTGTCTAGGATTAAGCCTCCGGGCCGATTCTAGGAAAACCAGATTCTTGTGATCCGTAAGGACCGTTACCTGGTGTCTGGCCCCCTCCAGGAAGTGCCGCCACTCTTCAAAAGCCCATTTAATGGCTAGAAGTTCGCGGTTGCCAATATCATAGTTACTCTCCGTGGGCGAAAACTTCCTAGAGAAGTAAGCACAGGGACGGAGATGGGTGAGGGAGCTGGTACCCTGGGACAAGACGGCCCCCACTCCCACCTCGGATGCGTCAACCTCCACAATAAATGGCTCCTCTTGGTTGGGCTGAATCAGCACGGGGGCCGAGATAAAGCACTTCTTGAGGGTCTCAAAGGCCTGGACGGCCTCAGGGGGCCAATGGAGGACATCAGCACCCTTGCGAGTAAGGTCCGTAAGAGGCTTAGCGACGACCGAGAAGTTGGCAATAAATCTCCTGTAATAGTTGGCGAACCCTAAAAAACACTGTAACGCCTTAAGGGAGGCAGGTTGGACCCATTCTGCCACAGCCTGAACCTTGGCAGGGTCCATGCGGAATTCATGAGGAGTGAGGATTTGCCCTAAAAATGGTATCTCCTGTACCCCAAAGACACATTTTTCAGTCTTCGCAAACAAATTATTCTCCCGAAGGACCTGGAGCACCTTCCTGACATGCTCCACGTGGGAGGACCAGTCCTTGGAAAACACCAGTATGTCATCAAGGTACACAACAAGAAAATTACCCAGGTAATCTCTCAGGATTTCATTAATAAAATTCTGGAAGACAGCAGGGGCATTACACAACCCAAAGGGCATGACCAGGTATTCGAAATGACCCTCGGGTGTGTTGAACGCAGTTTTCCACTCATCCCCCTCTTTGATGCGGATAAGGTTATATGCCCCCCGTAGATCGAACTTAGAAAACCATTGGGCTCCCTGAACCTGATTAAAAAGATCCGGAATCAAAGGAAGTGGGTACTGGTTCCTTACGGTGACCTTATTCAGGTTACGATAATCAATGCACGGCCTAAGACCACCATCCTTCTTCCCCACGAAGAAGAAGCTAGCACCTACAGGAGAAGTCGAGGGGCGAATGAAACCCTTGGCCAAGCATTCTTGGATATACACCCTCATAGCTTCACGTTCAGGACATGAAAGATTCATTATCCTACCCTTAGGAAGCTTGGCACCAGGCACCAAATCGATGGCGCAATCGTAATCTCTATGGGGGGGCAACACCTCGGAGGCCTCCTTAGAAAACACATCGGCGAAGTCCTGAACAAACTCAGGAAGCGTGTTTACCTCCTCCCGGGGAGAAATAGAGTTAACAGAAAGACATGACATAAGACATTCACTACCCCATTTGGTGAGATCCCCAGTATTCCAATCAAACGTGGGATTATGCAACTGCAACCAGGGAAGACCTAATACCAGATCAGACGATAATCCCTGCATCACCAGTACAGAGCATTGCTCCAAATGCATGGAGCCAACCAAGAGTTCAAAAACAGGAGTATGCTGAGTAAAATAACCATTAGCAAGGGGAGTTGAGTCGATACCTACTACAGGGATAGGATAAGGTAAATCAATAAATGGCATCTTTAGAGACATAGCAAATTCCACAGACATGATATTAGCAGATGAGCCAGAATCCACGAAAGCACTGCCCGTGGCAGACCGGCCAGCAAACGAGACCTGAAAGGGTAGCAAAATTTTATTGCGTTTCACATTAACGGGAAATACCTGTGCGCCCAAGTGACCTCCCCGATCACTTAGGCGCGGAAGTTTTCCGGCTTTTTATTCTTGCACCTGGGACAGGTGTTCTGAAGATGCTTGTCGTCCCCACAGTAGAAGCAGAGACCATTCATTCTGCGAAACTCCCTACGTTGTCGAGGGGACATGGAGGCCCCGAGTTGCATAGGTACCTCCGAGTCCTCCATGGAGGGGCGAGGAGACGGGACCTCGGGGGGGGATCGCAGAAAAGTCAGAGGGGAGCACATTGAAGCGTTCCAGCTGACGTTCCCTGAGACGTCGGTCAAGTCGTACTGCTAGGGCCATAACCCGGTCAAGGGAGTCAGAAGAGGGGTAGCTAACCAGCAGATCCTTCAGGGCGTCAGATAATCCTAACCTAAACTGGCACCTTAGGGCCGGATCGTTCCACCGAGAAGCTACGCACCACTTTCTAAAATCAGAACAGTATTCCTCCACCGGTCTCCTACCCTGATGTAAGGTCACCAGCTGACTCTCGGCTAAAGCAGTCCTGTCAGTCTCGTCGTAAATGAGTCCGAGGGCAGAGAAAAAACGATCAACAGAGGAAAGTTCAGGGGCGTCAGGAGCCAAGGAGAAGGCCCACTCTTGGGGCCCTTCCTGGAGTCGGGATATGATGATACCCACCCGCTGGTTCTCGGAACCTGAGGAGTGGGGTTTTAGGCGGAAATACAGTCTGCAACTCTCCCGGAAGGAGAGAAACGTCTTACGGTCCCCTGAGAACCGGTCAGGTAACTTGAGGTCGGGTTCTAGAGGTGAGGTGAGGGGAACTACTAAGGCAGCGTCACCCTGGTTGACCCTCTGGGCCAGGGCCTGGACCTGTAGGGAGAGGCCCTGCATCTGCTGGGTCAGGGTCTCAAGGGGGTCCATGATAGCGTCAGCGTAGGAGAAATGGTAGACTAGGTATGGGCTTGTAATTATGTAATGGCAGGAAGGAGGTGAAGGGAAAGTGAGCCCTAATCTACCCACCGCCCTGTCCCTGCCTACTTGCAACGACCCGCCCTAGGCGACGGGGTACAACTGGGCGGCGGTCCCTACGCTGTCTAAGTGCACGGGAGAACAAACAGGGAACACGCAAGGGAAGGGGCAGTAGCCCACGGAACGCCGCGAGGAAACGGAGCGGTGAATGAGTAGTCCGGACCAGGATGAAGTGGAGTATACCCAAGTGAGCACGGAGGAGGAAGCAAGCCAGAGGCAAAGCAAAGCAGGTTAAGCGGAACTGCAGCAAGGCAGAAGCACGGCAGAAGCAGGCTGGAGCAAGCAGCAGTGGGGCCAGGAATCCAGAAGAATTACAAGCACTGAGGAGGAGAACAAGGCAGGTAATAAAGGACAGGGGGCAGAGCTAACTCCGACTGACCAGGCCGCGATAGGCTCTCCCACTCCTAAGCCTGCCACCCTGGTTGGTGGGAGATGGTGTCAGTCGAACAGGTCTGGCCTCAGGTGTGGATTGATTAATCCCAGGAGTATACCTAGACGTAGTACCTGGCAGATCCCTAACAAGTCCTATAAGGACTTAACGGGAAAACCGTAAGGACAGAGACTGGCCAGCAGCAATCAAGCGGCTGGATTAACTAAGGATTTGAATTGAGCGAGCTAGCCATAATGAGCGATGTCACTTTACCAAGTTTTGGCTCTGCGCATGATGTCTTTATGTATTAGGGACACTATGGTGCTGCTAAGCAACGTTTTGCCCTGCTGATGTATGAAACCAGTTCTGACATGCACACTGGCGACATACGGATGCCGAACACGCATGGTGAACACTATTGGATATGAAATCCACTTTAAAATATTTAGACAACCACTGTTCTGGGATTGGTGAGTGGTCCTGTATTCCCAACCTCCTGCACATCTGTGGAATTTCTAGTTGAAGCTTGTTTTACTATTTTTTCACGCTACAAATATAGGGCTGGCTGATTAATCAAGTTAATTTGATTAATTTGCCTTGGAGGCTTCTGATGATTCTGTGTTTAGACAGAATCGTTGAATCTGTTTAATAATGGCGCTGTCGGTCTGAGCTACAGGATGAAGGTCCGCCCCGCCACCTCATCACTGCCTTGCCGCCTCGTCGCTCTCTTCCGACGTTCACTTACGAGTGGGGAGACAGCCGACAACATATAGGATGTAACAATGCTGTTTCCTCCCACCTCCTGTGGCTGCCTGACGTTATGTGCCGCAGTATGTTTACGGCACTGCATCCATTGAAGTCATAGGCTGCCAGCCAATTGCAGGAGGGCATGGGGGTAATGTAAACTGAGAATGGTGGGCAGGGTTGGAGAGGGCAGTCTGGCTATTAGTACATGGGAGGCACGGCTAATTCTTTCAGCCTTTTTACAGGCTTTATGAGTTGTTCTTTAGAGCTCCAGGTAAGCTAAAATGGCAGACTTTTTTAGCATTTGTTTGTGCCCCCAACACACACTCATTGTATCCCTGTTGCACCTCAACATTTAATACTTTGCTGTTCTTGCTACCAGCATACGTTTTCCTCAGGTTAGCTTAAAGACTATGTAAAACTTTGAAAGGCATTTTTTTTTTAAAAATATATAAAAAAGTCAGTCAGAGTGTTTTGTGCAACTTAATTCCTTTTTATTAAAAATTATTTTTACTTTTTGAGATACAGCTGCTCTGTATTCTCTATACAGAGCAGCTGTATCTAGCGCTATTCACTGAACCCGTCAGACCCGCGGACCTGACGGGAAAAGGATTTAGTGCTAGATATGGCTGTTTGGATAGAGAATACAGAACAATTGTATCTCAAAAAGTAAAACAAATTTTTCATAAAAAGAATTATAAAGCTGCACTAATTACTGACCTGTTAATTAAAAAAGAGAAATGCCTATCAAAGGTTTACAAAGCCTTTAAATGGCAGTCTTCCTCTATATTTTTCTTTATCCTTCACCTCCATGTGCCTCTGCTGCTGTCCCATCATCCTTGTAGTCACCTCGCTGCCCCTGATGTAGCTCACCCACCCTCCAGTTGCTTTTTAACCCACTATGTGCCTTGCTGCCCTGGTAGTGCCTCCCTACCTGCCAGACATCTCCCTGCCAACATAGGTCCTTGCTGATGGTACGTCTCCACCCCCCAGGTGCCTCACTGTACCTGACGGTGCCCCTCTAGCCAGCAGGATCGTCCCACCCACCATGCGACTCACTATCACTAGAAGCACCTCACCACCACTAAGTGTCTTGGTTTTGTTTGTTTTGTTTTTTTAGTTTAACAAAATCGAGATTTAAATCGAAAATCGTCCATAGGGTTTAAAAAAAAAATCAAGATTTAATTTTTTGGGCAATATGTATCATTGATAATATATATCACTGTCACTTATTTATTATTGCGATGCTCTTTATCCCCTTAATGACCAGTCTATTTTAGACCTTAACCCCTTTAGGACGCAGCCTGTTTTGGCCTTGTGGCACAGCCATTTTTTCAAATCTGACGTGTTCCTTTATGTGGCAATAACTCCGGAATGCTTTTACCTATCCAAGCGATTCTGAGATTGTTTTCTCGTGACATATTGTACTTTATGATAGTGGAAAAATTTGGTCGATAAATTCAATATTTATTTGTGAAAAAACACCAAAATTTTGAGAAAATTTGCAAAAATGTGCATTTTTCTAAATTTAAATGAATCCGCTCATAAAACCGATAGTAATACCACATAAAATAGTCACTAGTTACCATTTCCCATATGTGTACTTTATATTTGCATCGTTTTTTGAACATCCTTTTATTTTTCTAGGACGTTACAAGGCTTAGAACTTTAGCAGCAATTTCTCACATTTTCAAGAAAATTTCAAAAGGCTATTTTTACAGGGGCCAGTTCAGTTCTGAAGTGGTTTTGAGGGCCTTATATATTAGAATACCCCAATAAATCACCCCATTTTAAAAACTGCAGCCCTCAAAGTATTCAAAACAGCATTCAGAAAGTATTTTAACCCTTTAGGCGTTCCACAGGAAATAAAGCAAAGTAGAGGGGAAATGTACAAATTTCTCTTTTTTTTGCCGAAATTCATATGTAATAAAAAAAATTGTGTAACACAGAAAGTTTTACCAGAGAAATACAACTCAATATTTATTGCCCAGGTCCTGCAGTTTTTAGGAATATCCCACATGTGGCCCTAGTGCGGTAATGGACCGAAACACCGGCCTCAGAAGCAAAGGAGCACCTAGAGGATTTTGGGGCCTGCTTATTTTTAGATTATATTTTAGGCACCATGTCGAGTTTGAGGAGGTCTTGTGGTGCCAAAAGTGACCCCATTTTGGAAACTAGACCCCTCAAGGAATTTATCTAGGGGTATAGTTAGCACTTTGACTACACTGGTATTTTGCTATATTTATTGGAGTTAGTCTGTGAAAATGAAAATCTACTTTTTTTCTGAAATAACAGACATTTTTAATATTTACAAGAAATAAAGAAGAAAATTCACCCCAACATTTGTAAAGCATCTTCTCCCGATTACGGAAATACCCCATATGTGGTAATAAACTGCTGTTTGGACCCACGGTAGCGCTCAGAAGGGAGGGAGCGCCATTTGGATTTTGGAGCACAGATTTTGCTGGATTGGTTTTTAGTGCCATGTCGCGGTTGCAACCCCCTGGAGGGAACAAAATAGTGGAAACACCCCAAAAGTGACCCCATTTTGGAAACTAGACCCCTCAAGGAATTTTTCTAGGGGTGTAGTAAGCATTTATACCACACAGGTCTTTTGCAGAATTTAGTAGAATTAGGCCGTGAAAATGAATATAAACATTTTTGGCCACTAAAATATTGCATTTTTTCATTTTCACAAGGGATAAAGGAGAAAAAGTCGCCCTAAATTTGTAACGCAATCTCTCCCGAGTACGACAATACCCCACATGTGGTAATAATTTATTTTTTTAATAGAAATTAATTATCCTTTGCAGGACTGATCCTTTTTTGCTTTTCCATTTTAGTTTTTCACTCCCCGCCTTCCAAACGCCATAACTTTTTTTATTTTAACATGAATTGAGCAGTGTGAGGGCTTATTTTTAGCAGGACGAGCTGTAGTTTTTATTGGTACCATTTTTTGGTAGATGCAAATTTTTGATCACTTTTTATTACATTTTATTTAGAGCTTTGGTGGCCAAAAACAGTGATTTTGGCGTTTTAAATACTTTATTTCTTACGGCGTTCATAATGCGCTATAAATGACAATTTTACTTTATTCTGCGGGTCGGTACGATTACGGCGATACCATATGTATATAGTTTTTTAATGTTTTGCAGCATTTGCACAATAAAATTACTTCTTTATAAAAATAATTTATTTTCTGTGTCACCATATTCTGAGAGCCGTAACTTTTTTATTTTTCAGTCAAAAAAGCGGTGTAAGGGCTTGTTTTTTGCGAGACGGGTTGTAGTTTTTATTGGTACTATTTTCGGGTACATGCGACTTTTTGATCACTTTTTATTCTATATTTTGGGAGGGGTGGTGACTAAAAAATTGTGATTCTGGCATTGTTTTTAGTTTATTATTTTTGCGGCGTTCACCGTGCGGTAGAAATAATATAGTTTTATAGATCGGGTCGTTACGAACGTGGTGATACCAAATATGTGTATTGTTTTTTAACGGTTTCATTTTTTTCCTATAATAAGAGACTTTTATTTTTACACTTTTGTAAAACATTTTTATTAACTTTTTTTTTTATTTTTTCTTTACTTTTTACACTTTCTTTTTTTACCTGCAGCTCTGATCGTTGCTAGAATACATTACACTACCTAGGTAGTGTAACGTATTCCAACTGTCAGTGTGTCCTCATATTTCCAACTGTCAGTGTGTCCTCATAGGCTTGCATACATGGCAGACCCGGGGGCCGTTGTCTGGCCCCCGGGTGCCATCACAAGCATCAGCAGCCCCCACAATTGCATGGGGGCTGCTGATGTGCTACAAACCCTGTACATGCCGAGATCGCAATCGAGCCCCACATGTAACGGGTTAATTGCCAAAATCAGCGGCAATGAGCCGCTGATCGGCAACTAGTGGAGTGTCAGCTGTCAGGGACAGCTGACCTCCCGGTTCTCGATGCACACTGTCGCCGACACTGTCACAGACACTGTCATCGACAGTGTGCATCGTGAACGGCAGTGACGTCCTGTCACTCTGACAGGAAGTCTATCAGGAGGCTGATCCTGATAGGCTTCCGTACATGGCAGACACGGAGGCCATTACTTGGCCTCCGATCGCCATGCTAGCCATCTGCAAACCTCACGATTTCATTGTGAGGTCTGTCGATGAGTTAGAAACCCCTGAATGCGGTGATTGCAATCGATCACCGCAATCAAGGGGTTAATTGCCGAAATCAGCGGAAATAAGCCGCTGATCGGCATACAGTGGAGTGTCAGCTGTCAGGGACAGCTGGCCTCCGAGTTCCCGGTGCACACTGTCGCCGACACTGTGCACCAGGAACCACGCAGTAACTGTACGTCCCTGTGCCTTAAGACACTGGCCACATGGACGTACAGTTGCGTCCTGGTGCGCCTAGGGGTTAATGACCAAGCCATTTTTTAAGTTTTTCCATCGTCTCATTCAAAGAGCTATAACTTTTTTATTTTTGCGTCGATATAGCTGTATAAGGTCTTGTTTTTTGCGGGACAAGTTGTAATTTTTATAGCACCATTTTGGGGTACATAGAATTTATTGATTAACTTTTATTAACTTTTTTGGGGGGATAGAAAAAAACCTGCAATTTCGACACACTTTTTTGCGTCCTAAATTTACGCCGTTTACCGTGTGGTATAAATAACACAATAACTTCATTCAGTGGGTTGTTACAATTGCAACAATACCAAATTTGTATAGATTTTGTATGTTTTACTACTTTTTACACAGTGAAAACACGTTTTTTTCAAAATTATTTGTTTTTGTGTCTCCATATTTGAAGAGCCATAACTTTTTTTATTTTTTCGCCGATACAATAGTATGAGGGCTTTTTTTTGCGGGACGACTTGTAGTTTTTATCGGTACCATTTTGGAGTAGATGCAACTTTTGGATCACTTTTTATCAAATTTTTTTAAGGCTGGATTCAAAGAAAATGGCAATTTTTGCATGGTTTTTTATTTTATTTTTTACGACGTTCACCGTGCGGGTTAAATGATGTAATAAGTTTATAGTTGGGGTCGTTACGGACGCGGCAATACCAAATATGTGTAACTTTTTAACTTTATTTTGTTTTTCAAGGCCTTATTTACACGAACGTGTGCGTTTTGCGCGCGTAAAAAACGTAGTGTTGTGCGCGCGTTGCAGTTCCGTGTGTCATCAGTGTTTGGTGCATGTCTGCGTTATTTCCACGCGTATGTCTTCCTTATGTTATACGGTTTTGACGTTTACAAAATGAAATGAAGGAGGTGGTTTTATTTTTCCCATAATTTCTTGAGCAACTGTTGCGCGAATCACACACAGCACACGGATGTGCGTCCGTGTGCTGTCCGTCATTTTCACGCACCCATTGACTTCAATAGGTGTGTGATGCGCAAAAAACGCTCAAGTATAGGACACACAGTGAGTTTCACGCAGCGGACACACTATGGGACTTCCCTATGCGATTATCTGATCGCATTTATAATACACTGCAATACTTCTGTATTGCAGTGTATTATGCCTGTCCGTGTAAAACGGACAGGCATCTGCTAGGTCATGCCACAGGCATGACCTAGCAGGCATACATTACAGGCAGACCTGGGGGCCTTTATTAGCCCCCCGGCTGCCATAGAACACACAGTCTTATCGCCAGGTGTGGGTGGGATGAGAGGGAGCTCCCTCCCTCTCTCCAAAACAACACAGATGTGGCGCTCGCTATTGAGCACCGCATCTGAGGGGTTAAACGGGTGAGATCAATACTAATATCTATCTAATATACTAATCTCTAATATACTAATGTCTAATTAATATACTAATATCGATCTCACCCGGTCGAGCAGGGATGCCCCCAGCCCTCAGCTACCTCTGGTAGCTGAGAGCAGGGCTATTGCATCGGAATAAAGCCCATTAGTGGCCGCCGTAAAAACACTATAGTGCGGTCACTAACGGGTTAATATTTAGTTTTCTACATTGTAACACTTATATTTTATATGTTTTTATTGTAATGAATTAGATTAGTATAATGAGACACATGGTATATATACCTCCAATGATTATGTATCACTATGCTTGAAAAAAATCCCAGTGTGGGATTGAAACATCGCACAATGTTAGTTGGGGGTGGAATAGAGGAATGGGGTACAACAGTTAATAGGAATAAGAAGAAATGTGATACAGACAAACATATAAAGTGCATGTATACTAATGCCAGAAGCCTCAATAACAAGATTGAGGAATTAGAGTAGATAAAGCAAGACCTCGGAACGGAGCTGAAAGCCTAGGGTAGGGAACACATGACAAAGGGAGTAGTGAGTTAAGTGTTAAAGAAAGTTAAGAAAGGGTTAATGTGTGCACTAAGCTGTTTAGTAAATAAGGGTAGGAGGAGTTTTAGAAGGTATAAAAGGAAAGGAATAGTTAGGGACAGGGGCGTAACTAGCAAAGACTGGGCCCCATAGCAAACTTTTGACTGGGGCCCCCCTCCCCCTGGTGTCACACAAGCCCCCCCTTGTAGATAGTGCCTTTTTTACAAACCCCCCCCCCCCCTTTTGATAACGCCATACAGCCCCCTTTGTTGATATCTACAGAGGGGGCTGTATGGCGCTATCTACAGAGGGGGCTGTAGGGAACGCCATACAGCGTCCCCCCCCTGTAGGGAACGTTATACAGCCCCCCCCCCATGTAGGGAACGCCATACAGCTCCCCCCTCCAAAAAAAATGCAACCTACAGTGTGATAAAGACTTTACAGACCTAATAAAAGACATGTATCCCCTATCCACAGGATAGGGGATACATGTGTGATGGCTGGCATTGATAGGGAGAACGGGGGACTGAAAGTCCCCCCAAGTTCTCCATGACTAACCTCTGACTTCCGGCGTCTGTGTCGGCAGCTCACTAAAAATGAAAGGAGCGCTGGTCACGCATGCGCACAAGCGTGACCGGCGCTCCATTCATTTCTCCGGAGCTGCCGACACAGACCCCGGAAGTCCGAGGTTTGTGATGGAGAACTTCAGGGGACTTTCAGTCCCCCGTTCTCCCTATCACTGCCAGCGATCACACATGTATCCCCTATCCTGTGGATAGGGGATACATGTCTTTTGTTTAATGGCAGAGCGGGGAGATACCTCCCTGCTCTACGGTACTGTTCAGTGGCGTCCCGCTGTAGCAGCCATAGCGGCTGCTAGCGGAGCCTGCGGCCATGGTGGGGGCCCGTGTCGCCCTCCCTCATGCCGCTGGCCCCGTAGCAGCCGCTACTGCTGCTACGGTGGTAGTTACGCCACTGGTTAGGGAGGGTCCCTTTCTGGCAGAAGAAGACCCTGAAGAAGAATCTCCCGCCCGCCCTAAATTTAATCCTCGGTAGACAGGGTGAGGTTGATAGGATACATTACTACTCATAGCAGCAGAGTATGAGGCGTTCTTGAAGGTAGAAGTAAAGGAAATTGGAATAATGATGGTAGTAATTTGGGCTTGGGGACGTTTTTACCTAGCCCGTTGGTTAAATTCCTGTGGGCAGGGTCCACAGGAAGGGGACAGGTCTGAAAGGTAATGGGTCCTCAGGCTAGGTGCAGCACGTCTGGGGGCAGAGACCATAGGCCTGTTAATGGATATCAGGAAGTGTGAATTTGCGGTTGCCATGACACCAGGGACGCTACTGTGACTATTGTCCTTCGCTCGCCGCTCACAATCCGCTTCGCCCACCACATTGTGTTTTGTTCCTTCTTCACCAATACATATATTTCTCATACATATGATTGTTGTACTGATCTCTTTTTATTATTGCTGTTTTATTGTTATGCTAAAACCTTTTTATAATCCTGGAATCTTAGTCATATTTTAAATTGTATACTGCTACAACATCTATACCAACGGTTTATAACACAAAAAAGTTTTTATTGTTGTTTCTTTCATTTGTTTCCCCTCTTTTGTTTCCAGTATCTTTCCCGTCATTTACGGTGCACCACTTAACCTTTGAGCTTTGACCTGTGTTTTGGCGGCCTTTTCTTCGTTTTTTTCATTTGAGTTAAACTGTGTATATATACCCCTGTCATTTGCATGTATTTTATTGCCTGACGAAGATGCGGGTTCGGCGTTGAAACGCATAGCTTATACATCTTCTTTTACTCATTAAATCATGAACATCGTTCATTCCTATTTATATTAACAGTAGCGCCCCTGTGGTCCCCTTTTTTTCCTTTTTCAATCAACTATCCACCGTCAGCACCTTCTTGTTGTTGCGTTACCGGACCTAGGCAGCAGCTGTTTGTGCCCCAGTGCACCTTCACCACCAGTGTTTTACCTGCCAGTATTTCACACTCACAAGGTGAGCACCAGCCGTGTTTAACTTGTTCTCTTGGTTTATCATGTTAATTTGCACCATGTGGCGCCGTGTCTTCCTTTTTTCTCTATTTTACTATCCTTAAGTCATGCTGGAGGAGAATTGTGACATAGTGGGGATAAGTGAGACATGGCTGGATGATAGCTATGACTGGGCTGTTAATTTGCAGGGTTAGAGTCTGTTTTGAAATGATCGTACTAATAAGAAAGGGGGAGGGGTTTGCTTATGTAAAACTAGCAAAAGGAATGATAAGTATTTTTCAAAAATATGTGTATTTTAAAACCTAATTATAAAAATGAAATTGAAACCTAAGAAAAATGCCTTTTAAGGTTGTTTCGCTCCTTAGAGCAGTTATGCCACTTAAGGTGGTTATGCCTCTTTTGGCGTTTATTAGCCTATTCTGGCGTTTATTAGCCTCTTCTTGCTTTCCCCCTGTTCAGCAACCTCTGGCTTTCCCCCTTCCCGCTCTTATCCACCACTCGACCACTCCCACCACTCCTACTCGAATATTCACCACTCGACCACTCCTTGAATATCCACCACTCGATCACTCGCACTCGAAAAGCCTACGCCCCAACTCGATTGTCCACTTCGTCCAGTAACACCTGTTGTTGTTGCTTCTATCGTCAAAATGAAATAATAATAAGGAATTGGAAAGAAGGAGAGAAATTAGGTTTGGCGCGTATCATAGAGTTTGGTTGTATTTGGTAAGAGAGAGTAAAGCAGATGAGTAAAAAAATACTCAACTGTGCCTCGGACACGACGTCCTCGCTCAATATATATATGATCCTATAAACCAAAAGAAAAAGAAAAAAGATCCAGAAATATATGCAGGCACTCTCAGGTATACACAATTCATATAAAAATCCAATTTATTTAAACCTCCGAATAATTTCAGATATATCAATATATACATACAAATATTATATAAAAAAATCTCCTGACCATAAGAGATAGATGACAAGTGATCTAAGACACCTAAAATGTAGATAAATTAACTCATATGCTACATTTGTTCTCACTAGGCATAGGGACAAAAAAGAAGAAAGAATAATCTGAACAATCACTGGGTTGTGTTCACACTTGCGTTTTTTGACAAAATAAATTTTATCATTTCAGGGTGGCCACCATCCCTATTTGTAATAGGTAGCATTCTTTTTTGAGTAGTAAACTCCTATGCGTAGGAGATTTAGACCTAGGGAATGAATAATCCTATGGTACATAAGCTGTTTTAACGGCAGATATGTATGTTATTAAGCTCTTCCCTCCTATTTCATGCAGCCTTATATTTTAAGGAAGATAGATAGATATAGGCAGTCTATTCATTAGACACAAGATCGTAATAGATCCCACTCCATCCTCTTTGTTTGAGGGCGAATGATTTTCCCAGATTTTATCTGGAGGCTTATGTTTTTACCTCTGATGTTCAGGTCAGCCTCTGTGATCCATATGCAGGAGCAGTCTATTCATAAGTGGGACGGAGAGACCTTCCAAAGAGAAGTCCCAAGCTGTATAATCATCCGTATATCAGACCACTTTCAAACTCCACTGTAAAATTGGATAGCCGGCGACTTTTTCCTTTCAACATCCACTCAGTCCACAACGTGCGTGAGGAGATACACAGTCCAGGAGGGCAAGAGCATATGCCGGTAAATGAGTGAACTTCTATTCACATGGTGTTTCCTTCCATATCGTGTCTCCAAATTTGGTCAGGGATTTGCAGGGCCAGGTAAGGACGTCACTACCTGTCCAGCTTAATTAGATCCATTAGAACAGCTGACGCGTTTCATCCCTACACGGGATTTCCTCAGAGCCGTTTTAGCCAGTGTAATCAAGGGCATTATATTTATAGTGTCCCAAACGTTTTTTATTGGTTCCTCCATTGCAGATGTCAAGAGGCTTCATTTCATATGTATAGACAAAATATGTATAGATTCTTTGTACATTGTATTTATTCACAACTTATAATTAGTTCCAAAAAGAAAAACTTTACTTTTATAGATTATTCTAAACGAATAAACAAATAATTCATCTTATTATAAATCCATATCTATATAATGTTCCATTTATTCGCGTAATAGCGGAGGATCAGTGGCACACCTTCAAAAGGAACTGAAATATTCCAAAGGTTCAAACATAAGTAGCGAAAGGTAAAAAACATTTTTGCGATAATGCTATTATTACAGATTATATATTAACTAATAGTAGGACGGGCAAAGTATTAATTATCCTCCCCCAGTGGGAACATTCCGGACATACAGCTAAGATCTCATCTTTTATAGCGTCATGCACTATTACGACTATATAGTCTCTCGGAGAGGGCAGGGAAACCAGGCCTCATGCCAAAAGGCAATGAAACCTGTGTCCCCACCCACTCCAAGAGTCCAAAATTACATAGCCAATAACCACAAGGAAAATTCCTTTAATAAAGCATTCTTGGTGCGAAGTTTTTATTATCATTCCATATAGGACAATCCTTTTTAATTTTGTGTTTCTCCACTAGTTATATAGAGTGCCTATTCCTAAGAACGTTTTATGCAAATTTCTGATCACACGAGAAGTTTTTTTGGAACAAAAGTCAAATCTTCTCCATGTTCCAAAATCACATCATTCCATATTCTTGAAGTACTTTATCCATTTATTTCCATTATTTTTATTGTAATTTTAAATTTTAAAGTTTTTATAATCATCACATCCCAAAATTAGAACCCTTACATAGGGATATCTAATATATACTGGAATCATCATTTATTTTAGGGAACTCCTATAAGGAACAGGAATTTAACCATTCCATTTTCAATAATTGGGAGCAAGTGGAGACTGCTCAAGACGCTGGTAAAACAGCCATCCCAGAAGTAATCAACCCGCTCCCAACACTGTATATTCAGAGGAACATATTGAATTTTATTTCGTTGTTAAGTCCCTTGGGACTTAAAGTCCCTAACGTATAAATCCACATAGTCTCCTTTTGTAGGAGTATGCGATTCCGATCGCCCCCTCTTCTATCTTCAAACAATTGATAGATTCCCATGAATTTCAAACCAACAGGTGACTGTTCATGGTGTGTCTTAAAATGTGCTGCAAGTGGGTTCTTCATTTCCCCTTTGGTAATGTCTCGGATATGTTCATTTATGCGTATATGTAGCTCACGTTTCGTTTTTCCGATATATTGTTTCCCACAAGGACAAGTAACAGAATAAACCACCATCATCGAGCGACAATTGATAAAATTATAAACTTTAAATTCTTTTTTGTGTTCACTATCAAAAAAGATATCTGATTTTGTTGCATACTTGCAACATCTACACGAGCCACACTTAAACATCCCCTTCGGGCGTTTTTGCAGCCATAGGTCCCTTTCTGGGGTATTTCTCTTGAATTCAGAACTAACCAATTTATCCCTAAGTGTAGGTGCCCTTTTGGGGACCATACTAGGGATGTTCCCTACTATTGAGTTAATTCTTTTGTCCAATGTTAAGTGTGGCCAGTTCTTTATCATAAGGTTCCGCAATATATCCCAATGGGACCCAAATCTGGAGATGAATCGAGCTCTATTGTCACCATTATCTCCCTTATTTCTCCTCATAATTTCCTCTCTACTTTGTCTAAGTGCTCTGTTGTATCCTTTTTTAATTACTTTTTTAGAATACCCCCTGTTAATAAAACGGGAGGATAGATCTTGAGCTTCTTTTTTAAAATTTTCAAAATCAGTGCAATTCCGACGAATTCGAAGGAACTCACTGATTGGGATCCCCCTAATTTGAGAAGGCAAATGATGGCTACTTGCTGCCAATAAGGTATTACCCGATGTGGGTTTTCTATAAGTAGTTGTTTTAAGTCTATTTCCATGCCTATAAATATTGAGATCGAGAAAACTTATGGTGTTTTTACTGTGAGTAAACGTCAAAAGGATATTCAAATTATTAATATTAAGATCCCCAATGAATTCATAAAGAGAATCCAAAGACCCTTTCCAACAAAGCAGGATATCGTCCATATATCTGAGCCAGGTTGATGCACACTTCCTAAAGAGGGGATGATGGTATACAATGAACTCCTCCCACCATCCTAGATGTAAACACGCATATGATGGTGCACAGGAGGATCCCATGGCCGTTCCATGTGTCTGACGATAAAATTTACCATCAAAGGAGAAACAGTTATAATTCAAAATGAATTCCAACATCTCTATAATGAACTCATTTTGATGAGACCAATCTCCTCCTCTCCTCTCCAGGAAGTGTGCAGCCGCTCTCATGCCGACATCATGCGGAATCGATGTATATAAGGACTCAACATCTAATCCCACCAAGATAACGTCATCATCAATCATTAAATTCTCGATTTTATTTAGAAGGTCTCCTGTATCCAAAACGAAGGAAGGCAATGTACGGACAAATGGTTTTAACTTCTCATCTATGTACTTCCCCAGGTGATCAGTCGGGCCATCACACCCTGAAATAATGGGTCTGCCCGGTGGCATATCCCTATTTTTATGTACCTTGGGAAGTACATAGATAGTCGGTATTCGTGGGTCCCTCACCTCCAAATATTGGAATTCATTTCTATTAATCAAACCCTCGTCCCGTGCAAGGACCAACTTCCTATTTAGTATTTCAGTTATATTTTCCAATGGGTTATTTGTTAAAGGGGTATAGGTGTTCGTATTAAGTTGTCTATTGATCTCACCAACATAGTCCTCTTCCCTGAGGAGGACAACATTACCACCCTTATCACTCGGTTTTATCACTATATTTTTTTCATTTATTAATTCTTTCAAAGCTTTTCGTTCTTTTTTTGTTAAGTTGTCCTCACACGAGAAAGAGGACCAATCGATGAGACCTATATCCCTAAGCATTGCCTCCAAGAAGGTTTGTGTATATCTATTGGAATAGATACTTGGCATAATACTACTTTTTTTACGTAGTCCTGTATATTCCGGGATAACATTAATATCGTCTTCTTCAGATCCCTCTTTATTTTCCAATAGGTTACCTTCCCTCCACAATTCCTCTAAAACTACCTGTGTATTCCAATCTGATAACGCTGAATTAGGAACTGTCCCTGAAATGGTCATTTCTTCCTGGGATAATGGTCCTACATTGCCATTCCCACTAGTTTTTTCATTACTTTCCCCATGCCAGAGTCTCAAAAGAATTTTTCTCAAAAACAGATGAAGATCTTTACAGATCTCAAATTCCTTTCCAGGTGTAACGGGTGAAAAACCCAAACCTCGATTCAGTAGGGAGATATGATCCTCTGTCAAGGGGAAGTCTGTTAAGTTTATTATATTGTTAATATTATTTTCTATCTTCCCCTGCGTTGCCTTGTATTTGGACCTCCTTTTCTCTCTACTGATCTTTCCTCTCCGTACTTTCCTCTGTTTCTGTCCCCTAAAAAAGAGACCTTAGGTTGGGATTCCTCAGTTCTAATATGTCTCCCACTCTCATTATCACTGGATGGGTCACTAGTCGTTTCCCCATCCGTTGATATAAGAGTATTTTTTCTTATTCGTGATCTACCTCTATTTTGTCTCTCTTTATTTTTTTGAAATGAGAAAATCTGCTTCTGTTCAAAATCAAAGGTATCCCTTTGGAATTTTTTCCTTTTACGTGTTGATATATCCCGAAGTTCCATTTCCACCTCTCTTTTAAGGCTATCATTTAATTTTCCAAATTCTGGGTCATTACAAAACATATCAAGTTTTTTAACACTTTCCTCAATTTCAATAGTCAGTGCCCCTAACATGATTTTCTCTTCCTCTATTAGTAATTCCATCAAATTCCTTGAGTGTCTTAAACATTCATTATCCCATTTTTCCAAAAATAATTCGCTCTTGAAATGTGATGCTGGAACAGTACGTCTTCGCAAACCTCTAGGTGTTATATTAGAAATTTTATAGGCTTCTAAACTATGAATGTCCCATTTGCGTCTTAAATGGCTCAAAATTAATCTGCGATGATTTTTGAAGAGACCATATATGTCTCCATTCAAAACTTCTGTATTTTTATTCATTTCGCAATTCAATAATGCTGCAATTCGTGCATCTACCTCAATGTCTAAACAGTATGCCATTGTAAAGGTATACCACTGATCCTTCCAAAACTCCAAAAAGAAAAAAAAAGAATTTTTTTCCAGGGTATATGAAAAAGGGAGGGAACACCCTCCAATTAATTAACACAAAAAAGCAAAAAGAGGTTATGGCTAACCCATACCCCCAATTATACCTGAAAAAGCAATGTAAATAAAGCACGGTGCCATTTCTGAAGACATTATAAACCAAAAGAAAAAGAAAAAAGATCCAGAAATATATGCAGGCACTCTCAGGTATACACAATTCATATAAAAATCCAATTTATTTAAACCTCCGAATAATTTCAGATATATCAATATATACATACAAATATTATATAAAAAAATCTCCTGACCATAAGAGATAGATGACAAGTGATCTAAGACACCTAAAATGTAGATAAATTAACTCATATGCTACATTTGTTCTCACTAGGCATAGGGACAAAAAAGAAGAAAGAATAATCTGAACAATCACTGGGTTGTGTTCACACTTGCGTTTTTTGACAAAATAAATTTTATCATTTCAGGGTGGCCACCATCCCTATTTGTAATAGGTAGCATTCTTTTTTGAGTAGTAAACTCCTATGCGTAGGAGATTTAGACCTAGGGAATGAATAATCCTATGGTACATAAGCTGTTTTAACGGCAGATATGTATGTTATTAAGCTCTTCCCTCCTATTTCATGCAGCCTTATATTTTAAGGAAGATAGATAGATATAGGCAGTCTATTCATTAGACACAAGATCGTAATAGATCCCACTCCATCCTCTTTGTTTGAGGGCGAATGATTTTCCCAGATTTTATCTGGAGGCTTATGTTTTTACCTCTGATGTTCAGGTCAGCCTCTGTGATCCATATGCAGGAGCAGTCTATTCATAAGTGGGACGGAGAGACCTTCCAAAGAGAAGTCCCAAGCTGTATAATCATCCGTATATCAGACCACTTTCAAACTCCACTGTAAAATTGGAAAGGAATTTGAGATCTGTAAAGATCTTCATCTGTTTTTGAGAAAAATTCTTTTGAGACTCTGGCATGGGGAAAGTAATGAAAAAACTAGTGGGAATGGCAATGTAGGACCATTATCCCAGGAAGAAATGACCATTTCAGGGACAGTTCCTAATTCAGCGTTATCAGATTGGAATACACAGGTAGTTTTAGAGGAATTGTGGAGGGAAGGTAACCTATTGGAAAATAAAGAGGGATCTGAAGAAGACGATATTAATGTTATCCCGGAATATACAGGACTACGGAAAAAAAGTAGTATTATGCCAAGTATCTATTCCAATAGATATACACAAACCTTCTTGGAGGCAATGCTTAGGGATATAGGTCTCATCGATTGGTCCTCTTTCTCGTGTGAGGACAACTTAACAAAAAAAGAACGAAAAGCTTTGAAAGAATTAATAAATGAAAAAAATATAGTGATAAAACCGAGTGATAAGGGTGGTAATGTTGTCCTCCTCAGGGAAGAGGACTATGTTGGTGAGATCAATAGACAACTTAATACGAACACCTATACCCCTTTAACAAATAACCCATTGGAAAATATAACTGAAATACTAAATAGGAAGTTGGTCCTTGCACGGGACGAGGGTTTGATTAATAGAAATGAATTCCAATATTTGGAGGTGAGGGACCCACGAATACCGACTATCTATGTACTTCCCAAGGTACATAAAAATAGGGATATGCCACCGGGCAGACCCATTATTTCAGGGTGTGATGGCCCGACTGATCACCTGGGGAAGTACATAGATGAGAAGTTAAAACCATTTGTCCGTACATTGCCTTCCTTCGTTTTGGATACAGGAGACCTTCTAAATAAAATCGAGAATTTAATGATTGATGATGACGTTATCTTGGTGGGATTAGATGTTGAGTCCTTATATACATCGATTCCGCATGATGTCGGCATGAGAGCGGCTGCACACTTCCTGGAGAGGAGAGGAGGAGATTGGTCTCATCAAAATGAGTTCATTATAGAGATGTTGGAATTCATTTTGAATTATAACTGTTTCTCCTTTGATGGTAAATTTTATCGTCAGACACATGGAACGGCCATGGGATCCTCCTGTGCACCATCATATGCGTGTTTACATCTAGGATGGTGGGAGGAGTTCATTGTATACCATCATCCCCTCTTTAGGAAGTGTGCATCAACCTGGCTCAGATATATGGACGATATCCTGCTTTGTTGGAAAGGGTCTTTGGATTCTCTTTATGAATTCATTGGGGATCTTAATATTAATAATTTGAATATCCTTTTGACGTTTACTCACAGTAAAAACACCATAAGTTTTCTCGATCTCAATATTTATAGGCATGGAAATAGACTTAAAACAACTACTTATAGAAAACCCACATCGGGTAATACCTTATTGGCAGCAAGTAGCCATCATTTGCCTTCTCAAATTAGGGGGATCCCAATCAGTGAGTTCCTTCGAATTCGTCGGAATTGCACTGATTTTGAAAATTTTAAAAAAGAAGCTCAAGATCTATCCTCCCGTTTTATTAACAGGGGGTATTCTAAAAAAGTAATTAAAAAAGGATACAACAGAGCACTTAGACAAAGTAGAGAGGAAATTATGAGGAGAAATAAGGGAGATAATGGTGACAATAGAGTTCGATTCATCTCCAGATTTGGGTCCCATTGGGATATATTGCGGAACCTTATGATAAAGAACTGGCCACACTTAACATTGGACAAAAGAATTAACTCAATAGTAGGGAACATCCCTAGTATGGTCCCCAAAAGGGCACCTACACTTAGGGATAAATTGGTTAGTTCTGAATTCAAGAGAAATACCCCAGAAAGGGACCTATGGCTGCAAAAACGCCCGAAGGGGATGTTTAAGTGTGGCTCGTGTAGATGTTGCAAGTATGCAACAAAATCAGATATCTTTTTTGATAGTGAACACAAAAAAGAATTTAAAGTTTATAATTTTATCAATTGTCGCTCGATGATGGTGGTTTATTCTGTTACTTGTCCTTGTGGGAAACAATATATCGGAAAAACGAAACGTGAGCTACATATACGCATAAATGAACATATCCGAGACATTACCAAAGGGGAAATGAAGAACCCACTTGCAGCACATTTTAAGACACACCATGAACAGTCACCTGTTGGTTTGAAATTCATGGGAATCTATCAATTGTTTGAAGATAGAAGAGGGGGCGATCGGAATCGCATACTCCTACAAAAGGAGACTATGTGGATTTATACGTTAGGGACTTTAAGTCCCAAGGGACTTAACAACGAAATAAAATTCAATATGTTCCTCTGAATATACAGTGTTGGGAGCGGGTTGATTACTTCTGGGATGGCTGTTTTACCAGCGTCTTGAGCAGTCTCCACTTGCTCCCAATTATTGAAAATGGAATGGTTAAATTCCTGTTCCTTATAGGAGTTCCCTAAAATAAATGATGATTCCAGTATATATTAGATATCCCTATGTAAGGGTTCTAATTTTGGGATGTGATGATTATAAAAACTTTAAAATTTAAAATTACAATAAAAATAATGGAAATAAATGGATAAAGTACTTCAAGAATATGGAATGATGTGATTTTGGAACATGGAGAAGATTTGACTTTTGTTCCAAAAAAACTTCTCGTGTGATCAGAAATTTGCATAAAACGTTCTTAGGAATAGGCACTCTATATAACTAGTGGAGAAACACAAAATTAAAAAGGATTGTCCTATATGGAATGATAATAAAAACTTCGCACCAAGAATGCTTTATTAAAGGAATTTTCCTTGTGGTTATTGGCTATGTAATTTTGGACTCTTGGAGTGGGTGGGGACACAGGTTTCATTGCCTTTTGGCATGAGGCCTGGTTTCCCTGCCCTCTCCGAGAGACTATATAGTCGTAATAGTGCATGACGCTATAAAAGATGAGATCTTAGCTGTATGTCCGGAATGTTCCCACTGGGGGAGGATAATTAATACTTTGCCCGTCCTACTATTAGTTAATATATAATCTGTAATAATAGCATTATCGCAAAAATGTTTTTTACCTTTCGCTACTTATGTTTGAACCTTTGGAATATTTCAGTTCCTTTTGAAGGTGTGCCACTGATCCTCCGCTATTACGCGAATAAATGGAACATTATATAGATATGGATTTATAATAAGATGAATTATTTGTTTATTCGTTTAGAATAATCTATAAAAGTAAAGTTTTTCTTTTTGGAACTAATTATAAGTTGTGAATAAATACAATGTACAAAGAATCTATACATATTTTGTCTATACATATGAAATGAAGCCTCTTGACATCTGCAATGGAGGAACCAATAAAAAACGTTTGGGACACTATAAATATAATGCCCTTGATTACACTGGCTAAAACGGCTCTGAGGAAATCCCGTGTAGGGATGAAACGCGTCAGCTGTTCTAATGGATCTAATTAAGCTGGACAGGTAGTGACGTCCTTACCTGGCCCTGCAAATCCCTGACCAAATTTGGAGACACGATATGGAAGGAAACACCATGTGAATAGAAGTTCACTCATTTACCGGCATATGCTCTTGCCCTCCTGGACTGTGTATCTCCTCACGCACGTTGTGGACTGAGTGGATGTTGAAAGGAAAAAGTCGCCGGCTATCCAATTTTACAGTGGAGTTTGAAAGTGGTCTGATATACGGATGATTATACAGCTTGGGACTTCTCTTTGGAAGGTCTCTCCGTCCCACTTATGAATAGACTGCTCCTGCATATGGATCACAGAGGCTGACCTGAACATCAGAGGTAAAAACATAAGCCTCCAGATAAAATCTGGGAAAATCATTCGCCCTCAAACAAAGAGGATGGAGTGGGATCTATTACGATCTTGTGTCTAATGAATAGACTGCCTATATCTATCTATCTTCCTTAAAATATAAGGCTGCATGAAATAGGAGGGAAGAGCTTAATAACATACATATCTGCCGTTAAAACAGCTTATGTACCATAGGATTATTCATTCCCTAGGTCTAAATCTCCTACGCATAGGAGTTTACTACTCAAAAAAGAATGCTACCTATTACAAATAGGGATGGTGGCCACCCTGAAATGATAAAATTTATTTTGTCAAAAAACGCAAGTGTGAACACAACCCAGTGATTGTTCAGATTATTCTTTCTTCTTTTTTGTCCCTATGCCTAGTGAGAACAAATGTAGCATATGAGTTAATTTATCTACATTTTAGGTGTCTTAGATCACTTGTCATCTATCTCTTATGGTCAGGAGATTTTTTTATATAATATTTGTATGTATATATTGATATATCTGAAATTATTCGGAGGTTTAAATAAATTGAATTTTTATATGAATTGTGTATACCTGAGAGTGCCTGCATATATTTCTGGATCTTTTTTCTTTTTCTTTTGGTTTATAATGTCTTCAGAAATGGCACCGTGCTTTATTTACATTGCTTTTTCAGGTATAATTGGGGGTATGGGTTAGCCATAACCTCTTTTTGCTTTTTTATATATATGATCCTGCCTAAAACCCATCCTGCGTGATGATGTCTATGAGGGAAATGATCATGTTGAGTCCCTATGGATGGAAATAAGGGGAGGGAGAAAGAAGAATAAAATAATGATAGGGGTTTATTATAAGTCATCAAGTATAATGGAAGAAGCAGAAAATCAAATAATAAAGCAAATAGATGAGGCAGCAGACCATAATGAAGTCCTTATTATGGAGGACTTTAACTACCCAGATATAAACTGGGGGCAGAAACCGGAGAGGAAATAGCTTTTCGACAATGATTAAAGACAATTACCTTTCACAACTGGTGAAAGACCCAACAAGGGGGGGGGGGGGGGGACTTCTAGACCTAATTTTAACCAATAGGCCGGACCAGATATCAAAAGTACAGGTTGGGGGTAACCGAGGTAATAGTGACCACAACATAATAAGTTTTCATGTATCCTTTAACCCCTTCCCGCAAATGGGGGTTACTGTACGCCCTTTTTAGCGGTGCATTCCCGCAAATGGGCGTACTGTAACACCCTAAGGATGAAGCGGGCACATGAACTGTGCTTGCTTCATCTTCAGCGGGTGTCGGCCTCTAAAATACAGCCGACATCCCACTGCAACGGCGGCGATCATAGTTATCTCCGATCACTGCCGTTTAACCACTTAAATGCTACTGTCAATAGCGATATCGGCATTTAAGTGAATAACAGTGTGAGGGGGCTCCCTCTGTACCTCATTGGTCCCCTGTGAAAAATCTTTGGGTGCGAATGATTGCTATTGCAACTTGGAAGTCTAGCAACGTCTTCCTGGTCGGCCAGGTATGGAAGCCTATTAGATCCTGCCAAAGGCAGGACCTTATAGACTGACTGTTCTAAAATGACAGATACAATACACTGCACTACATAAGTAGTGCAGTGTATTGTACAGGGGATCAGACGATCAGATCTTCAAGTCCCCTAGTAAGTGTAAAGAAAAAGTTAAACAAAAAAAAGTTTTAGAAGAATAAATAATAAAAGTTTTATGTAATAAAAACAATAATCACCCTGTTTCACTGACCAAGTCCTTTATAATTAGAAAAAAAATAAAACTATAAATAATAGGTATCACCACGTTCGTATCGGCCTGAACTATAAAAATATCATTATTTATCCCGCACGGTGAAAACAATGGCAGAATTTCGCTTTTTGGTCACGTTGTTTCCCAAAAAAATTTAATAAAAAGTGATCAAGAAGTCGCAGGTACTCCAAAATGGTACCAAAAAAAAAAAAAGCCAGTCGACACAAAAAAATAAAAAAGTTATGGCTCTCAGGATATGGTGACACTAAAACATTACTTTATTTAGAAAAGTGTTTTTATTGTGTAAAAGTAGTGAAACATTTAAAAACTATAAATTTGGTATTGCCGTAATCGTATAGAATTGCAGAATAAAGTAAACATGTTGTTTATACTGCACAGAGAACACCGTTATAAATTTATAAACAACAGTGAGAACATTTCAGTTTTTTGGTCTCCTCACCTCCCAAAAGATTGAAAAAAACTGATCCAATAAAATCGCATGTACCCCAAAATGATACTAATAAAAACGACAGCTCGTCCAATGAAAATCAAGCACTCACACAGCTCGTCAACGGAAAAATGAAAATGATGACACTCGGAACGCAATAATGCAAAACGACGACCCAGACTAATTTATATGTGCAGGAATTCTTCACCTAAAACCTGTCACGGAGCGGGTAGTGGACCCACTAGGGGAGGCAGCTGGCCAAACAACAGGAAACCCCAGAAATACAATGTCCCGCACAAGGGTACCTGGATAGTCCTGACGGTGGCCGAAGCTCTGGCACAGATAGAGATGAATGCAGCAGACAGCGCCAAACGTGGCGGATGACACAGGAGCCGCAAGTTGCACCAGACGTGGCGGATTCCTCCGGGCGTGGCAGAAGACACAGGATGTGGCGGATTCCTCCGGACGTGGCAGATGGCACAGGATGTGGCGGATTCCTCCGGACGTGGCAGATGACACAGGACGTGGCAGATTCCTCCGGACGTGGCAGATGACACAGGACGTGGCGGATTCCTCCGGACGTGGCAGATGACACAGAACGTGGAACGACTTGATACTAAGGAACAGCACGGGAAACAGGAACGGGGAACAAGGCACGGGTCACAGCAGGAACGGGAAACACTAAGGGACCATTTGCAAGACAGACTGGGAAAACTAACAACGCTCAGGCAAGGATTAGAAGGCCAGGGGCCTTCTTATAGACCAGGAAATCGTGACAGTTGATGATGATGACTTCCTCCTATTTTCGCGCACTGGCCCTTTAAGGCCGGGCACGAGCGTGTGCGTGTGCACCCTACGGGACACAGCCGAACGGAGTGGAAGTGAGCGCTGGCGTCTCCTAGGAAGGAGATGGGGACCAGCGCTCACAGATCCATGGCTGCGGGCGTCGGGAGGTGAGTAAACCCGACGGCCCGCGGCCATGGACGCTACAGTATCCCCCCTCTTACACCCCCTCTTTTTGGGGCCAGAGCGAGAGAGGAACTTTTTAATAAGAGCAGGAGCGCTGAGGTTCTCCTCTGGCTCCCAGGACCTCTCCTCAGGACCAACCCCTCTCCAGTCCACCAAATAGAAAGTCCTTCCTCCTACCCTTTTGCAGTCCAGGATATCTTTTACCTCGAATACATCAGAAGGACCGCTGGGAGCAACTGTGGAACTAGAAGTCTTGCTGTAGCGGTTCAGGACCACTGGTTTCAGGAGGGACACATGGAAGGAGTTAGGGATTCTGAGGGTGGGAGGCAGCCGCAGCTTATAGGATACAGGGTTGATTTGTTGCAGGATCTCGAAAGGACAAAGGAACCTGGGAGCAAACTTGTATGAAGGCACCCTCAAGCGAATGTTCCGAGAGGACAGCCAGACTTTAGTACCCGGAAGATACTGAGGCGGCTCTATTCTCCTAGTATCTGCCTTTCACTTCATGCGATCTACCGCCAGCAAAATAGAGGACTGGGTCTGTTGCCAGATTTGCAGGAAGTCCCCATATGCAGAGTCAGCAGCGGGTACCTGAGATGAAGTCGACACAGGAAGAGGGACTCTGGGATGTTGACTGTACACGATTTGAAACGGAGTGGAAGTGGTGGACTCACTTGTGTGGTTGTTGTATGAAATGGAAGAAGCTGTACCCAGTTATCGTGCTGTGAAGAGATGAAGTGGCGGAGATAATTTTCCATGATCTGGTTGATCCTTTCGACTTGCCCATTGGACTGGGGGTGATAGGCTGAGGAAAGGCCAAACTCACATCCAGGAGTTTACAGAGGGCTCTCCAGAACTTAGAGGTAAACTGAACCCCCCCCCCCCCCCCCCCGGTCGGACACAATGTGAAGAGGCAAGCCATGCAAGCGAAAGATGTGCTGGATGAAGAGACTCGCCAGTCGGGGAGCAGAAGGTAGGCCGGTCAGCGGGATAAAATGTGCCATCTTAGAGAACCGGTCCACCACCACCCAGATGGTGTTGCATCCTGCTGAGAGAGGAAGGTCTGTGACGAAGTCCATTGTGATGTGCTGCCAGGGGGCACTGGGTACAGGCAGAGGTTGAAGCAGGCCGGCAGGCTTGGAGCGAGTCACTTTATTAGAGGCACACACCGTGCAAGCAGAGACAAAGTCCAGAACATCTTTAGGTAGCGTAGGCCACCAAAAGTGACGAGCAATCAGGTCTTGGGTTTTACGGACACCAGCGTGCCCAGCTAGTTTAGAACTGTGTCCCCATCGGAGAATTCTTTTTCTGTCTGCCAACCGAACAAAAGTTCTCCCCGGAGGGATATTTCTAAGCTGCAGAGGATTGGCGGTGACAACGCAGGATGGGTCTATGATAGTCTGAAGGGACTCCACCGTGTCTTCTGTCTCAAATGATCTGGACAGGGCATCGGCCCTCACATTCTTGTCAGCGGGACGGTAGTGGAGCAGAAATTGGAAACGGGTGAAGAACAGTGACCACCTGGCTTGGCGAGGATTCAGTCTTTGAGCGGACTGAAGGTAGGTGAGGTTCTTGTGGTCGGTGAAGATCAGGATGGGGTGAGCTGCGCCTTCTACAAGATGTCTCCACTCCTCCAGGGCCAATTTTATAGCCAGTAGCTCCCGATCTCCAATGGAGTAATTGCGCTCAGCAGAAGAAAACAGTCTTGAGTAGTAGCCACATACAACTGCCTTTCCTTTGGAGCTCCTCTGGAACAGAAGTGCGCCTGCACCAACAGAGGAAGCGTCCACCTCTAGTGAGAACTGCCGAGATACGTCAGGGTGATGGAGGATTGAAGCTGAAGTGAAGGCTTTCTTGAGGCTAATGAATGCGGACTCTGCCTCTGGAGTCCACACCTTGGCGTTCACACCCTTCTTGGTAAGGGTAGAGATGGGAGCCGTCAGAGAAGAAAAGTTCGGAATAAACCGCCGGTAGAAATTGGCGAATCCCAGGAACCGTTGTATGGCCCTTAGGCCTTGAGGACGTGGCCATTCCAGGACAGACTTTAGCTTCTCAGGGTCCATCTTAAGGCCTTGATCCGAGATGACGTAGCCCAGGAAGGGCAAAGACCTCTTCTCAAAGGTGCATTTTTCTAACTTGGCATACAAGCGATTCTCTCTTAGTCGCAGAAGAACCTGACGAACATGCCTCCGATGGGTCATCAGATCTGGGGAGAAAATTAAAATATCATCGAGATAAACTACAACACACATATAGAGGAGATCTCGGAAGATATCATTAATGAACTGCTGAAATACTGCGGGAGCGTTACACAGTCCGAAGGGCATCACTAGGTATTCGTAGTGCCCATCGCGGGTGTTAAATGCCGTCTTCCATTCGTCACCCCGGCGAATCCGTATTAGATTATAGGCCCCCCGCAGATCTAGCTTGGAAAAAATTTTGGCTCCTTGTATGCGATCTAACAGCTCGGAAATAAGTGGCAACGGGTATTTGTTCTTGACCGTGATCTGATTGAGACCACGGTAGTCAATGCAGGGTCGGAGAGATCCATCTCTCTTTTTAACGAAGAAGAAGCCTGCCCCGGCCGGGGAGGAAGATTTTCGAATAAAACCCCTCTCCAAGTTCTCCTTGATATAGGCTGACATCGATAAAGTCTCTGGCAAGGAGAGAGGATATACTCGTCCATGGGGAAGAGAAGCATTGGGAACCAGTTCAATGGGTCAGTCATAATTCCGATGTGGAGGCAATGTCTCAGCCTCTCGTTTGCAAAAGACATCCGCAAAACTGGCATACTGAGATGGTAGGCCGGAAAGTGACTGAGGCAGTGGGGGCACAACAGGACGGACTTGTGACAGGCAATGGCTATGGCATCTGGAACCCCATTGAAGAACCTCTCCAGAATTCCAATCAAGTGTCGGGGCGTGTAGACGGAGCCATGGCAGACCCAGCAGGATAGGGTTGATAGCCTTGGGTAGTACCAGGAATGTGATCTGTGCTGAGTGAAGAGCTCCGACCCGTAGTGTCAACGGCTCCGTGATGATCATGATCGCATCAGGCAATGGTAGACCATTCACAGAGGCAACTGCCAGGGGTCTCTCCAGACGGACTGTGGGTAGTCGAAACCGATCCACTAGATCCTGCTTGATAAAATTAGCAGCCGCTCCAGAGTCAAGATAGGCGGAGGAAGGATGTGATGTCTGTCCAGTGACGATGGCCACAGGTATCGATAATCTGGAAGAGGTTTTAACGTTTGGAGACATTCCACCTAGAGTTGCCTCTCCAATCAACCCTAGGTACTGGAGTTTCCCAGTTTCTGTGGGCATTGGCGCACAAAATGACCCTTGAGGCCACAATATATACAAAGTCCAGAGGAGCGTCTGCGCTGCTTCTCCTGTTCAGATAACTGGACTCTGTCTACCTGCATGGGTTCCTCAGGTAGCGCACTAGGAGTGGACATTAGTGGTCTCTGGACAGAGGGTGCTGGTCTGTGGACCCGGCTCTCCTGTCGAACCTCTTGAGCGCGCTCCCGGATTCTCATATCAACCCGGGTGGCTAACAGGATGAGGGCATCCAAGGTAGAAGGAAGGTCGCGGGCTGCCAGTTCGTCCTTGATGTGAGAGGACAGTCCCTGCCAGAAGGTCGCCACCAGTGCCTCATTGTTCCATGCCAGCTCGGCTGCTAGGGTACGGAAGGAGATCGCATACTGTGGAGCCTTCTTGCTTGAGGGTCAACAAAATGGCTGCGGCAAAGGATGTTCGACCCGGCTCCTCGAACACGGCACGAAAGGACTTCAGGAACAAGGCTAGGTCCGCGGATACAGAGCCTTGTTGCTCCAAGAATGGGTTTACCCATGAAAGGGACTTGCCAGCGAGGAGGGAGATAATAAATGCCACTTTGGCCTCCTCGGAGGGGAAGAGATGAGGCCGTAGCCTAAAATGCACCGTGCATTGATTGAGAAATCCTCTACATGCTCTGGGGTCACTGTCGTAGCAAGGAGGAAGGGGCAGAGGAACTGAGGATCCGGAACAAACAAAGGGGAGCAACAGGCAGTGGCACGGCAACAGCTTCAGGAGGAAGAACCGGAGGTGGAACAGCGAGTAGATCCAGGCGGACCAGGATAGAATTCACCGCCTCAAGGAGTGGATCCTGACGTGTGCGTAGGTCATGCATCTCTGTCTGAATCTTCTGTACTGCGGTCTTGGGCTGGCCAGCGGGTTCCATGGCCTGAGCGTACTGTCACGGACACAGGGTATGTGGACCCACTAGGCCGCTCAGCCGTAGCGGGGAGGCAGCTGACCAGGTCACAGTCTATGCGAAAGACAATGGCAGACAGTAATGCTTGGGTACCTGAAATCGTCCGGGCGGTGGCTGTGGCTTCAGCACGGATGGAGGCTGGTGCGGCAGGTGGCGCCAGACGTGGCGGGCAGTATCGGAGGACACTGGACGTGGCAGAAGACACTGGACATGGCAGAAGACACTGGACGTGGCAGACGACACTGGACGTGGCAGATGACACTTGACGTGGCAGAAGACACTACTCCAACACTGGTAGGCACAGGAACTAGAACAATACGGAATACAGGAACGGTAACAGGGCACGGGTAACAGCTGGAACAGGAGACACTAAGGGACCATTGCGAGACAGACTGGGATAGACTAACAACGCTCAGGCAAGGATCAGAAGGCCTGGGGCCTTCTTATAGACCAGGAAATCAGGGCAGATGATGATGATGACGAAATCATTTGTGCGCGCGCTGGACCTTTAAGGCCGTGCGCGAGCGAGCGCGCGCACCCTACGGGCCACAGCAGGACGGAGCGGAAGTGAGCGCTGGCGTCTCCTAGGAAGGAGACAGGGACCAGCGCTCACGGATCCATGGCTGCGGGCGTCGGCATGTGAGTAAACCCGACGGCCCGCGGCCATGGACGTTACACTCAGTACATATATACAGCACCGGAACCAAGCTCAGTACATATATACAGCACCAGAAAAAAGCTCAGTACATATATACAGTACAACAACAAAGCTCAGTATATAAATACAGTGAAAATTTTTTAGAGGTCCAGCACACGATGTGATGTGAAAAAATACAAAACTGTTTATTTAAGTCAAAATTAAAACAAGAAATTAAAAAATCCCGGGATAGAATACCTACGCGTTTCGAACTTAGCATTTTATTCACTTATACTGTTTATTCAATTGTTTGCATTGTACTTTGTCTCCTTTTCTGTGATTCTGTTTAGTATGCTGCTAAAAATGTGCAAAGAAACTGTGTACCCATGTGAAGGATTTGCCTGACACAGCTTCTGTGTCGACGCCTGTGGTTAATCAGCCTGCATCTGTTCCAAGGTCTGCTAGAGTGACTCGATCTGCCCCTCATTCCTTTGCTTTTGTGTTCCCTTGTCTTGTTTGTCTGTCGTGCACATATTGAGCGTAGGGACCGTCGCCCAGTTGTACGCCGTCACCTGGACGGGCTGTGCAAGTAGGCAGGGACTGAGTGGAGGGTAGATTAGGGCTCACCTGTCTGTCTCCCTATCCTGACATTACAACCCAATAGACAATCAACTTTAAGGGGTTAATTCTAAGCACCCCCGCTTCCTTTTTTTTCCCCAATATCTGATCCATAAAAGCAGACTCTATATATCAATGAGTAGCTTAAGAACTGAAAAGTTCGAAACGCGTAGGCGCTCTCTCCCGGGATTTTTTAATTTCTTGTTTTAATTTTGACTTAAATAAACAGTTTTGTATTTTTTACATCATATCGTGCGATGGACCTCTAAATTTTTTTCCTTGGATTTCTACCTACTCCCGACATAGCTCTCTTGCCTGTGCACCGAATAATCAAGGACTGTGGCGTCCTTACTTCGAATGAGTGGTGAGCGGACCAATTTTTCTTGTATATAAATACAGTAACAGAACCAAGTTCAGTACATAAATACAGCACCAAAAACAAGTTCAGTACATAGATACAAAACCAGAACCAAGCTCAGTTCAAATACATTTTAGTACAGAGATCATTTGCAAAGTCAGGTTAGCAGCTTCCAGTATGACCGTAACAATGGTAATGATATACTGTGAGTTGCTTACACCCCAAAAAATAGTACCCTCCACCATCTGTACAGATCATACAGTAATAATTAGGCTTCGTTCACACCTGCGTCGGGGTTCAGTTTGTGGGTTCCGTTAGACTTTTGTGTCAGGGGAACTCACAAACGGAAACCATAGCTTTCTATTTGCATTACCATTGAATTCAATGGTAACGCTTCCGTTGCTAATGGTTACCGCTTGTCTCCGTTCCGCAAGGTTTCAGTTTTTTGGGCGGAATCAATAGAGCTGTATCCACTCGTAATCTATCACATATAAGTAACTTAGATGTGATCTATTACAGGTGGATCCTGCGTGTCAGAGACACACAGGACCCGCTGACACTGAACCTGTCAGTCCCGCGGACCTGACTGGTTCAGGATTCAGCTGCTCTGTATACAGGATACAGAGCAGCTGTATCTCAAAAAGTAAAAAGATTTCATAAAAACGAATTATAAAGTAGCACAAAACACACTGACATTTTACAAAAAAAAAATAACCTTTAATGCAAACAATCAAATCGTAACAACAACCATTGTCCAGTACAACACGTAGCACAAGCAGTTTTACCAAAAGTCGTGCGGTTTTCAAATGATAGTTAATGTCTGAAAAAAACTGCATGGACATTAACAATCATTTGAAAACTGCTCTGACTTGTGGGAATATAGCATGTTAGCGTGGTTTGCATCTATATCGTTGTAACACAGCAGCTACTATATGTATATACTGTACGGGTATGTTCACACAGGGTGGAAACGCTGTGTAAAAGCACACAGTGTATCCGCCCTGTGCACCGCAGGGCATTCAGGCTAAAAAATAAAAATAAATCGCACCACAATGTGGTGCAGTCTCTCGAACAGGAATAGCCGCTGCGGAAAAACTGAGCAGAAAAAAAATTGATACTTACCATGGCGACGCTTCCCTCCGACATCCTGTAGCCCTGGGATGAACCATCATCCCAGTATGCCGGCCCGGACGAAGAAACAGAATTCTGGGTAAGTATAAAATGTAAAAATTTTCCACCGCAAAAAAAACACAACATCTGCTATTTGTTGAGGTTTTTACCACCCTATTGATTTAAATTGAAGGAACCAGAAACAAATAAGAAGCGTTTACACAAATATAAATGACATGATGCACCACAGGACAATTTCTGAGCATTTTTTCCGCAGCATGTGGATGGGATTTGTTAAAATTTGTCCACACGTAACGGAATTGCGGCGTATTTTCCGTCCGGAATTGTGTACGGAAAATACGTAGCAGAATACAGTAGCAGCAAAGTGGGTGACATGTAACAAATCTCATCCACACGCTGCGTAAAATTTCCGACCAGAAATTTATCTGCAGTGCGTATTTTTCATACTGCAGCATGTCAATTCCTGCTGTGGAAAGTGGACTGAATTGCTGTGTTTATCAAAAGAGATGTCCCCATCTCTCAGCATTGAGAAAAACACAGCAAAATACGCAGGAAATGGTGCAGTTTTTCCGGAGTGGAATTTCTGCTAGTTTCTGCAGAACTGCTGCATTAATTTTCTGCATCAATTCCGTTACGTGTGGAGAAGCCCTTGTGCTGCGGATTTTCCTCAATGAAACCCGTTTGCAAAATCTGCAACAGCTCCTTCACCGCCGCTTCGAAAGTGAGAAGACACATCGTCTCCAGGCGTCCGAGAGGGTAGAGTCTCTAGGGAGTTCACTATGCTTACCTGCACACTGTGATGCTGCTGCAGATTCAACTCTATCCTCTCGGACGCCTGGAGACTATGTGTCTTCTCTCTTCCAACGCGGCAGTGAAGGACCTGTGACAGGAAGTGATGTCACGAGATCACGCTGTGTGCAATGAAAGAAGCTGGGCGGGAACGATGAGAAGTGTATGACGCTGATTGGTCAGCGTCATACACTTCTCTTTACAACGCCTAGTTGGTCAAAAGCGAAAATATAAATATAAAATAGGTCATAACTCCATCAGAATTGATTGATTTTCAAAATAAAAACCACTGCTGTTATCTACATTACAGCACCAATCACATTATGTAGGAGATAGGGAATTTATAATCTGTTCACAGAGCTTCTTTAAGGCCAAAACAGGCTGTGTCCTTAAGGGGTTAAATACTGCAGATTTTGCAAACGGGTTTCATTGTGGAAAATCCGCAGCACAAGGGCTTCTTGCAATATAGTGAACATTTTGACCCCGCTGTTTTTTCGCTGAATTTATTGGAATTGGGCCGTGAAAATTAAAATCAATATTTTTTCCACTAAAATGTTGCATTTTTTTCATTTTCTCAAGGCATAAAGGAGAAAAAGCACCCCAACACTTGTAAAGCAATTTCTCCCAAGTACAGCAATAGCCCCTGAGGTACCAGTACAGTAGAAACCCCTGAGAAGTGATTCCATTTGGAAACTATACCCCTCAGGGCATTCATCTAGGGGTGTAGTGAGTGTTTTGATCCCACAGATGTTTCATAGATTGTATTAGAATTAGGCAGTGAAAATTAAAAATTATTTTCTTTCCAAAAAAATGTAGTTTTGCTCCCAATTTTTTATTTCATAAGGGGTATTAGGAGAAAAACCAACACACAATTTGTTACACAATTTCTCCAGAGTACGGCAATACCCCATGTGTGGCCCTAAACTGCTGTTTGTGCACATGGCAGAGCTCAAAATGGAAGGAGCGCCATTTGGCTTTTAGAGCGCAGATTTTGGTGGACTGGTGTACAGGCGCCACGTCGCATTTGCAGAGCTCCCTTAGGTACCAGAGTAGAGTGAAAAACTATGAGAAGTGACCCCATTTTGTAAACTAAACCCCTAAAGGCATTTATCATTTGCCTGGGCATATGACAGGGCTTAGGAGTTCAATAGAAAATGCGCATGTGAGGCCTATTTTTGTGATTTTCACAGCATTGGCCCACAATTCAGGGTTCTGGCATCAAATAGTAAAACAAACCCCCAAGTAGTGACCCTAATTTTGGAAAGTGCACTCCTCAAGGCATTTTTTAAGGGGTGTTGTGGGCATTTTGACCCCACAGGTTGGTTTTTTTTTTATTAGAAATGAATGCTCAGTGGATAGTTCAAAGTGAAAATTGCAATTTTACACAGGTATATGCCATTTTAGTGCACAATATGTTGTGCCCAGTTCGTGCCACTGAAGACAAATACCTCAAACTGTTAAGCAGGTCCTCCCGGGTATGGTGATGCCATATATGTGGACGTAACTGCTGTTTGGGCACGTCGTAGGGTTCAGAAGGGAGGGAGCGCCACTTGGCTTTTGGAGTGCAGATTTTGCTTGGTAGTTGTTCTGTTTGGGGTTTTGCTGGTATTTCAGTTTATAATGTGGGGGCATATGTAAGCTGTGCAGAGTTCATCAGGGCATAATAAGAGGGTATAATAATGCGGTAAATAAATAATAATCCACAGATCTGTGGCTAGTGTCGCACTGATAAATAAAAAATCTTATCCGCTTTTGGAACGCTCTGCACATTTTGCATCGCCATAACTTTTTTATTTTTTCTGCTCTGGAGCTGTGTGAGGGCCTATTTGTTGCGGGACAATATGTAGTTTTCATTGGTACCATTTTGGTGGATTTTGTGATCACTTTTTATTTATTTTTTTGGCAAGCAATGTGACCAAAAAGCAACAATTCTGATAATGTTTCTTATTCTTTTTTTTTTTTTTTTTTTTATGGCGTTCACCATGCGCTATAAATGGCAATTTTACTTTATTCTCCGGGTCGATACGATTACGGCGATACCATATGTATATAGTTTTTTTTATGCTTTGCAGCTGTTTGCACAATAAAATCACTTTTGTTTTAATTATTTTTTTTTTGTGTTGCCATATTCTGAGAGCCATAATTTTTTATTTTTCCATCAAAAAAGCTGTTGGAGGGCTTGTTTTTTGCGGGACGGGCTGTAGTGTTTAATGGTATAATTTTGGGGTACAGGCAACTTTTAGATCACCTATTTTATTCTGTTTTGGGAGGGGTAGTGACTAAAAAATAGCGATTCTGGTATTCACCGTGTGGGTAAAATAGTGTGATATTTTTATAGTTCAGATCGTCACGGAAGCGGTGATAGCACATATGTGTACTTTTTTAAATGTTTTCCGTTTTTTCCTATAATAAAAGACGGTTATTGTTTTTTTAACTTGAAACTGTTATATTTTTTTCTTTTTAACCCACTAGGGCACTTGAAGGCATGAAGCCCTGATCGCTATTCCAACACACTGCACTACCTACATAGTGCAGTGTATTAAAGCTGTCAGCTATTCACTGACAGCACGCCTATTAGGGTATGTTCACACTGCCCATTTTCGGGAATGTTTTTCGGGGCCGTAAATGCCCAAAAAACGGCCGAAAAATCGGAAGCAAAACGCCTCCAAACATCTGCCCATTGATTGCAATGTAAAAAATGGCGTTCTGTTCCGATGAGCCGCGAAAAAGAAGTGCAGGCCACTTCTTGGGACATTTTTGGAGCTGTTTTTCATAGACTATTAAAAACAGCTCCAAAACGGGCGTAAAAAACCCTGCGAAAATCGCGAGTGGCTTAAAAAACGTTTGAAAATCAGGAGCTGTTTTCCCTTGAAAACAGCTCCGTATTTTCAGAAGTTTTTGACTCAGCGTGTAAACATACCCTTAGGCTTCACCTCCCTGCGGGGCCTAATAGGCTTCCGTACTGCATCTAAGGGGTTAATCGGCCAGATCAGAGCCTAGCTCCTGTACTGGCCGTTAGAGCAGGATGTCAGCTGTGACAAACAGCTGACACCAGCGGCCATGGCAACCATCAGGGGTGCCGACAGGCTAGATACCAACTAGATGCAGCGATCGCTTCATCTAAGGGGTTAATCGGATCGGAGGGTAGCTCCATTACAGCTGGGTGTCGGCTGTAATATACAGCCAGCACCCGCCGGTGATGGCACTGGCTCAGCTTCTGAGCCAGCTCCATCACATACACGTTCTCTAGGAGATGTGATTGGTCAGTCTGCTGTGACTGGCCAATCACAGCGATCGCTAGCAGGGGACCCCTGTGATTGTTCCCCTGCCATCTTACTGTGACGATCAACTGTCATAAACATTTAATGGCACAGTTCTAGCCAGGACGCACCGGTACGTCCCGGTGCATTAAAGCATTGCAATACAAGACGTACCAGATTGTGCTGGTGTGGTAAGGAACTAAACTACGGGTGAATTAAATACAGCAGCTATTGCGTTCTGCACCCACACCCACTTTATATACATTCACACATCACACACACACACACACACACACACACACACACTAATATATATATATATATATATATATATATATATATATATACATATACACTACCGTTCAAAAGTTTGGGGTCACCCAGACAATTTTGTGTTTTCCATGAGAACTCACACTTATATTTATCAAATGAGTTGCAAAATGACTAGAAAATATAGTCAAGACATTGACAAGGTTAGAAATAATGATTTTTATTTGAAATAATAATTTTCTCCTTCAAACTTTGCTTTCGTCAAAGAATGCTCCATTTGCAGCAATTACAGCATTGCAGACTTTTGGCATTCTAGCTGTTAATTTGCTGAGGTAATCGGGAGAAATTTCACCCCATGCTTCCAGAAGGTCCTCCCACAAGTTGGATTGGCTTGATGGGCACTTCTTGCGTACCATACGGTCAAGCTGCTCCCACAACAGCTCTATGGGGTTGAGATCTGGTGACTGCGCTGGCCACTCCATTACAGATAGAATACCAGCTGCCTGCTTCTTCCCTAAATAGTTCTTGCATAATTTGGAGGTGTGCTTTGGGTCATTGTCCTGTTGTAGGATGAAATTGGCTCCAATCAAGCGCTGTCTACAGGGTATGGCATGGCGTTGCAAAATGGAGTGATAGCCTTCCTTATTCAAAATCCCTTTTACCTTGTACAAATCTCCCACTTTACCAGCACCAAAGCAACCCCAGACCATCACATTACCTCCACCATGCTTGACAGATGGCGTCAGGCACTCTTCCAGCATCTTTTCAGTTGTTCTGCGTCTCACAAATGTTCTTCTGTGTGATCCAAACACCTCAAACTTCGATTCGTCTGTCCATAACACTTTTTTCCAATCTTCCTCTGTCCAATGTCTGTGTGCTTTTACCCATATTAATCTTTTCCTTTTATTAGCCATTCTCAGATATGGCTTTTTCTTTGCCACTCTGCCCTGAAGGCCAGCATCCCGGAGTCGCCTCTTCACTGTAGATGTTGACACTGGCGTTTTGCAGGTACTATTTAATAAAGCTGCCAGTTGAGGACCTGTGAGGCGTCTATTTCTCAAACTAGAGACTCTAATGTACTTGTCGCTCAGTTGTGCAGCGGGGCTTCCCACTTCTCTTTCTATTCTTGTTAGAGCCTGTGTGTGCTGTCCTCTGAAGGGAGTAGTACACACCGTTGTAGGAAATCTTCAGTTTCTTGGCAATTTCTCGCATGGAATAGCCTTCATTTCTAAGAACAAGAATAGACTGTCGAGTTTCACATGAAAGCTCTCTTTTTCTAGCCATTTTGAGAGTTTAATCGAACCCACAAATGTAATGCTCCAGATTCTCAACTAGCTCAAAGGAAGGTCAGTTTTAT